>NC_026008.2:45963535-45968535 GCF_000442705.2 Elaeis guineensis
ACCCGGGGCCGAAGGGAGGAGGAGAAAGAAGACCTTGGCTCGGAGGAGTCACAGTCGCAGGGCTGCCGCCGAGGGGGCCGGCGGCTCCGAGGAAAACTTGGGGGAGAATCCCTTCAATAACAGAGACTTAATAAAGAGGCTGGTCGAAGGGTGCATTCTGCCCGAGGTAGTTGAGAGGATCGTCCTCGTCGATCCCGAGCTGCGGGTCTGGGACTCTCTGGGATCTTTCCTCGAAGTAGGTTAACTCATCATTTTCCTTCTTCCTGCTTCTTTAATTTATTCTTCAGCCCTTATGTCAACTCCCCGACCCTTCTTGCAGATTGGGCACCAGCTCGTCGCCAACATCGAGGTGGCGAAGATCGCCAAGAAGGAGGCAGCTCGGGCAGAAGAGGGTCGCCTAGCCGGGGCTACCCGCCTTGAGGAGAAGATCGTCGAGGTCCAAAGCCTCCAAGAGGCGTTGGAGAAGGAGGGACAAACCTCGTCCGATCTGAGGACCGCCTTGGAGGAGGAGAGAGGGAAGGCTGAGGCCAAGGTCTCCGCATTAAGGCCACAGGTCCCCGTGTTGAAGGAGCAGATTTTCGAGTTGAAAGTATGGATTCCATCTCTGGTCTCGGAGGCAAGGGCTCGAGCAATGGAGGAGTTCAAAGCCTCCCCCGAGATGGAGGATCTGAAGGTCCAGTTTGGCCAGGACGCCTTCATCAAGGGGTTCGAGCTCTGCCAAGAGAAGATGGCTGGGAGGTTTCCCGAGTTGGATCTCGACTTCCTGAATGAGGCGTCTGATGATGAAGCCGGACCATCCGAAGTCGCTGCCAGTCCTCTTCCAGCCGGGACCTCGTCGACTGCCGTGGCCGTCGCTGACGATCTTCCGGGGACACTGACCCCCTCTACTTCTACCCCAGAGGTCCGGAACCTCTAGTTTTGTATTTTTTTCCTTTGTAGTGATTTTTTCCTCATTCTCTTGTATTTAAAATTTATTTGATCAATGAAGCCGGATTCGTCTTTACGGAGGGTCCCTCCTCTTTTTTTTGTATTCTTTTCCTTCTTTTTGCCTTCTTGTATTAATTTGAGTCGTGGCGCTCTTGTCCTCCAACGACAGTGTCCTGCCGAAGCTCTTCCCCTGCCGGAGGGTATTCCCTTGAAGTCGATGATACGAGACCTCCAAAGAAAAGTTCGTCAGTTGACAAGAAAATCCAAGAAGCTGGAAGGCGAACTTCACCGGCTGAAGGAGAGCCATTCAGAGGCTACCGCGGAGGCTACTCGCTTTCGGGACCTCCATAAGAAAAGTTTCATGGAATACACCAAAAGGAAAGTCGACTTCATTACGGAGCTTGAGGAACTTCGAAAATGTGCCAGCGATCGGTCTTGGACTCAGGCTTCCAAGATCAGCTCCCTTAAAGTCGAGCTGGCGGCCGCACGGGAGAAGATCGACCGGCTGAAAGGGAGCTCGTCCCAGCTCACAGTCCAGACTGACCGCGACCAAGACTAGTCGAAGAGGTTCTCCGACCTTCAAAAATAGATGCAGGACGCCGAGGTGACTTACGACGCCTATCGAGTCGGCTGGAGCAAACAAGTAGAGGACTACCGAAAGAGGCTCCAGATGGCGACTGACGAAGTTGCCCGCCTTCAGAGGCGGCTGTCCGAGAGAGTCTAGCCTGTCCTTGCACAAGGTTCTGATGAGCTTTGCTCCTTGAGGGGGACTATGGCGGAACTGTCTGTAGCCCTTGGGCGGGAGGAAGCCGAATTACGGTGGTTGAAGGTTCAGCTGGTCCACGAGCAGCAGGCAGTCAAGGATGCTGAGGCAGAGTCTGAGGTCTTGAGGAGGAGGCTTCGAGAGTCAGAGGACGAGCACCGGCGGTTCCACCGGATGTTCTAGGATATGCTGCTGAAAAAGATAGAACTGGAAGAGAAAATCGAAAATTTAAGGCAATCCACAGCAAGGGCCGGAACCGAGAGCTCGAAGTCGGAAGAAACTGGGCTTCCTTAGAGCCTCTTTTTCTTTTTTCTTTTTTTTATTTTTTTGGCCTTTAAGGCTTTGTAATGTGTACTTCACCAACAAAATAAAAATGAAATTGTCTATTACCTTATCCATTCTGGTATTAAATGGTTGTTTACCAAACTCCATTTGTCTTCCGTCTTGTTTGGCATCGACGTAGTTTGTAATCTCTCGCCAGTTCTTGCTTTAAGTCATCGTTCACCGAACTTCTTTTGTCTTCCGTCTTGTTCGTTGCTGACATAGTTTGAAGGTTTCTGATCGTCGCCGTATCGATTTGCCCTCAGGGACTAGAGATTTTCGACAAGGGTTTTCTCTCTCATCGAGATGAGGTCCCTTGTGCCTTTGATGTAGTTCATTTTTCACCTATCGTCGGTGTAGTTCGTCGCTTTTTCTTTTCATCTCTCCTTTTCTTCTGTGTTTGAGTGAGGATCTTCCCTCTGCTCTTGACGGGGTCGTGAGAGTGTAGAGGAGTCATTGAGGAAGTTTTCTCCCTTGTCGATCAACCGAGTCTTTGTTTGCATCGAGATGAGGCCTCCCCTTGTTTCCGACAGTCAGTTTCAGCTCGTGTCAGGATGAGGTTCTCCTCCTGTTCCTAACAAGGCTGTGGGAGCACATAAGGGCCGTTGTGAGGGCCTCTCCCTCCATCCGGTCTTTAAAAAACCGGATCTTTGGCTTTGCTCATGTTAGGACGAGGTTCTCCTCCTGTTCCTAACAAGGCTGTGAGAGCACATAAGGGCCGTTGTAAGGGCCTCTCCCCCCATCCGATCTTTAAAAAATCAGGCCTTTGGCTTTGCTCATGTTAGGACGAAGTTCTCCTCCTGTTCCTAACAAGGCTGTGGGGGCACATAAGGGCCGTTGTAAGGGCCTCTCCCCCCATCCAGTCTTTAAGAAATCGGGCATTCGGCTTTGCTCATGTTAGGATGAGGTTCTCCTCCTGTTCCTAACAAGGCTGTGGGGGCACATAAGGGCCTCTCCTCCTATCCGGTCTTTAAGAAATCGGGCATTCAGCTTTGCTGATGTTAGGATGAGGTTCTCCTCCTATTTCTAACAAGACTGTGGGGGCACATAAGGGCCCTTGTAAGGACCTCTCCCCCCATCCGGTCTTTAAGAAATCGGGCCTTCGATTTTGCTCATGTTAGGACGAGATTCTTCTCATGTTCCTAACAAGGCTGTGGGGGCACATAAGGGCCGTTGTAAGGGCCTCTCCCCTCATCCGGTCTTTAAGAAATCGGGCCTTCGGCTTTGCTCATGTTAGGACGAGGTTCTTCTCCTGTTCCTAACGCGCTTAATTTCGTTTGTATGGGGAGTTATCTCCCGTCGTTATAAGCTCATACCAAAAGAAAGAATGCGCAAATATAAAGAGAATTTTCATTCAGGGCAAAGTTGTTGGTAATACATTCGTAGATTTTTCGAACCCTATAACCGCGGAAGGTCTGCTCCCACCGAAGTCCCCCCGAGATGGAGTTGATAATCCCAATTGAAGGCCGATCTTCTGGCTGCTCCTCCCTTTTTGGCGGTTCCGACTGCGGCAGGGCCCTAGACCGATCTTCCCTTCCTTCAGGTCGGCGTCGAATGAATCTGTCGAGCCGACCTTGTCTGATGAGCTCCTCGATCTCGTCTCGGAGCTGAATACACTCCTCCATATCGTGGCCGTGGTCACGATGATAGAGGCAGAATTTGTTCGGGTTGCACTTTTCAGGGTGCGAGCGCATCCTCTCCGGCCTTGGGAGCTGCTCTCTGACCTCCATCAGCACTTGAGTTTTCGATGCGTTGAGAGGGGCATAGCTGTGGAATCTCCCGGGAGGGGAGCCTCGTCGAACTCGATGGTTTGGACTTCTCTGTTTACGAGCTCGGGGAGGAGTTCGGGCGTGCCTGTACCCGAAAGGAGTTCGAGAGCGTGGCTGAGCTTCTCTCGGCCCTTTTTCAACTGCGGACTTGCTCGAGTCTCCTGCCTGTCGCTCTCTCGCGGTCTCCTCGTCCTTCATCTTGAAGGCTTCTTCTGCTCGGGCATATTCTTCGGCCCGAGCCAGCAAATCGACAAAATCTCTGGGATACTTCTTTTCCAAGGAGAACAGAAGGTTGTTCTTCTGAAAGCTGCCTTTCAGAGTGGCCATCGCGATCGATTGGTCCAAGTTTCGGACCTCCAACGCAGCGACGTTGAAACGGTTGACGTAAGCCCGAATGGATTCTCCCTCCCTTTGCTTGATGTTAATGAGGGACTCCGAACCTCTCCAGGGACATCAGTTGCTAACAAAATGAGCCACGAACTGGTGGCTCATCTGATCAAAGGAAAAGATGGTACCCGACTTCAACGCCGAGTACCAGTTCCTTGCTGCTCCCTTCAGGGTGGATGGAAAAGCTTAGCACAGAATGGCGTCTGACGCATCATGGAGCAGCATCATTATCCGAAAGGCCTCCAAGTGGCCGACCGGGTCCGAGGTCTCGTCATAGCTTTCGAATTGGGGGAGCTTGAAGTTTGACGGGATCGGTTCCTGCATGATCATTTGAGAGAAGGGAGGGTTAGTACAGATGTCCTCACCATAAGCAGGGGGAGCGTGACGGAGTTCTTCGATCCGTCGGTTCATCTCTTGGAGCCTTCGATCCAGGAAGTCCTCTTGACTGTGGGTCTCGAGGGTCTTCGGGCAGAATGGAGGTAGAGATCCTTCGGGAGTAGAATCGTGATCGGACTGAGGGCTCTCCACCCTCGAATTTGTCTTTCCGGAAAAGACGGGGCGACTGGCCCAAGTGGCCCGCCCTACCGTCGGATTTTGAAATTCCGATGACGTTCTTTCCAACCGCACCGACGTCTGCGGCTGTTGTTGCTGTTGCATGGCCTGTACCGCTTCAGTGAGGTCTCTGACCTGCTGAGCCAGCAGGTCGAATTGCTCCACGTCGACCGTCGTTGTCGGAGGAGGAGGAGGAGCTTGGAAAATTGGAGGTGAGGTCGGAGCCTGAGATCTGGCCGTGGAAGCCGTGGATCGCCTGGTGGATGCTCTGCGGGGAGGCA